>NC_058167.1:9593422-9603919 GCF_020080835.1 Cotesia glomerata
AGTTTTGGAATGGAATCTTTAAGCCGTTTAAAGTTATTCCAAAAAACATTTGAAAAAAATTTTTTTCAGTTTTTTAAGATTTCTCAAAGTCTATTGATCTGAATCGGTCCAAACAGTTTTCAAAATCTAAGTTTGGTCAAGCCCTTTCGAATGGCATCAACTGCGATCAAATTGGTCAAGCCGTTCAAAAGTTATAAGCGGTTCACATAATTTCACACACACACACACATACAGACACCGTGACAACCTCGCGGGGATAGTCAGGGAAGCTTCCTGTGACCTTCAAACGTTGAGATCTGATGAAAACTTCATTTTTCTAAATCGGGGTGACAACAATAACTTCCCGATTTTTGAAAATCTTCGATTTTCTTAACGGGAAGTTAAGAATTATGCGCCCTTTTAAATTGACAAAAAGACTCGACAGTAATTGTATAAAGTCTCATATAATTTATTAGCTCAATTTTACCGCATCAGTCATCACATAAATACAAAATACAAAAATTAATTATCAAAATTTGTTCAAGTTTTTAAATTAAAAAAAAAAACTAATTAAAAATAAGCGATTTAAATTTATAAAAAATTTTTTATCCACTGAATGTTGACATGCAAGTTTTGTAGGCGTTTTCGTATTTGGGAGGCAATGGACCGCTGCATCCGTACCCACCAAGGTAGTGGATCCTCGCGTAGTCGTCACAGTTTATCACACCATCTCCGTTGCAATCCTAAAAAAAAAAAAAAAAAATATTATTAAAATTAAATCTAATTTAAAAAACAATATTTTTAATTTTTTTTTAATTTTCACCTGAGCGAAACGGTCCATGTATCCTTGAACGGCATTCGCGGCACAGAAGGGATCATTTACGCAACGAGTCCAGGCTGAAATAATTTATTTTTTATTATTGTTATTATTTTTGTTATTGAGATTGTTAGTATATATTACCTCCTTCAGCGTTTGGTGACTCATTGTTGAGCGTAGGTTTGCCTCCATCTGCCCAATAACCCCAGGTGATCCGGAATGGCCCACAAACGTCACCCAAACATCCAGTTTTGGTATCGCACTCCGACGCAGCTTCACACATGCAGCCGAAACATGTTTTTGGGATTTGCTGAGGTACTAATGCTGCTTTCGCTTCTGGTTCTCCTTCTTGTGCTTTTAAAAAAAATTAATAAATAAATTATAAATTTTTATTTAATATTAAAAATTAAATATTTCACATTTTTTAATTATTTAAAAAAAATTCATAAATAAATTATAAACTTTTTATTTAATATTAAAAAAATTATTTGAAAAAATTTTAAAAAATATTAAATTTTAATATTAAATATTTAAAAAAAATTAATATTGTTATTAAAATATATTTAAAGAAATTTTTTTTTTAATTCTTTTTAAAAATTTTTTTTTTATTTTTAAAATAAAAAAATTTGAATTATTTTCGAATACTTGAAAAAAAAATTTTTTTTTTTCTGAAAAAATTGAAAAATTAATAAAAAATTTTTAATAACTTTCAGAAGTAAATTTGTCTTGATAAAAACTTCTTAAGAAAAATATTTAAAATTCAAGAATTAAAATAAGGAAGTACGTGATCAGAATTTTAATTTCTAATAATCAAATTACATACTTAATAAATAAAAATCAATATAAAATCGCGGATAAATTAAAGGCCTTGAAGTAACATGAAGTTTAAGAGCTGTTTTATATATGTTATGAACTCAAAGTAGATTCCCTTGAACTTGTGTTTTAAGCGACTGGAATTTAAAAACTAGCAATAGTTTAAACTCGCTAAACCGGATCTTTTATTCACGTATTTTTCAGTTTTTATCATTAAATACTCATACAACTATAACTTAACCGTAAATACAAAATATATAGATCTGGAAGTTTATGCTTTAACTTTTATTATTATAAACCAAACGGTGACTCGCGGTTACACCAACGCAATTACTCGTCCTTCTAAATGCAACCACGCACTTGAAGTGAAGTTTGAATAA
The DNA here is from genome assembly GCF_020080835.1 of Cotesia glomerata. NCBI lineage: Eukaryota > Metazoa > Arthropoda > Insecta > Hymenoptera > Braconidae > Cotesia > Cotesia glomerata. The sequence goes on from NC_058167.1 coordinate 9,595,412, forward strand.
TTTTTAGTAAAATATAAATAATAATAATAATAATATTTTATTTGAAGTTTTAAATAATTGATCTGTTAAACTGCTATTTGCTTGGGTAAATAAAGATGATAGATAGGTGTAGTTGACGGTCATTGTAAACTATTCTAGCCGTGACTCAATTATTATATTTTTGATTGAAGTAATGTTAGGTGAAAACTGGGTTAAATATTTATTTTAGCTTTGTTTAAATTTATTTATTGGGTCAGATAAATTTGTTAGTTATTATTATTTAGAGAAGAGAATTGGAAAATATGCTTTCAGAGTTATTATTTGAATTATTAAAAAATTTTTTTTTTAAATTAAAGCAGAAAATTTTTAATTTTTAATTTTATTAAAATTTTTTAGATTTAAAAATTATTTTATTATCATTGGCAACTTTGCAGTCACTATGTGGACTGCCGTGACCTCATGAAATGATGTAAATAATTAAAGTTTTGTTTTTTATTAAATAATAACTCTTTTGTTAAATTGCACTGTACTTTCTTAAATATTTACTTTTTAGAGATATAATACCTCTCACTGGATGTTACACTCATCAAGCACCTGTTCATTTGAGTACCCACATGCATTTTGATATATTTTTCATATATACATATATATAATATATATAAATATATGAAAAAATTGATGTGGGTACTGAATGAAAGGTCTTGATGAGCGTAACTATCAGGGATGAGCTTATATCTTTAAAAATGTCAATATTTCACAAGATATTTGTTAAATGTCCGGTGCACTTTTTAACTATTGACATTTTTAAAGATATAAGCTCATCCCGATGTTACGCTTCATCGAGGTTATTCACTTTGAGTACCCATTATGCATTTGATGATATTTTTCATATATACATATATGTAATATATATAAATATATGAAAAAATTGATGTGGGCACTCAAATGAAAGGTCTTGATGAGTGTAACATCGAGGTGAGTTATAATATCTTAAAAAATGTCAATAGTTCACAAGATATTTGTTAAAATGCGCCCTGTATTTTCATTAACTATTGATTTTTAAAGATATAAGCTCCTCCCCGATGTTGACTTCATCACACCTCTCATTGTCAGTACTCACGTGCATTTTTATATATTTTTCATATATACATATATATAATATATATAAATATATGAAAAAGATTGATGTGAGTACTCAAACGAAAGGTCTTGCGATGAGTGTAACTATCGATGAGCTATAACTGCTATCTTTAAAAAATGTCAATCGTTTACTAAAGATATTTGTTGAAATGCCCTGTACTTTCTTAATATTGACATTTTTAAAGATATAAGCTCATCCCCGATGTTACACCTACACTCAGCGGAGCTCTCGTTTAAAGTCACCCATACATGCATTTTGATATATTTTTATGTATACATATATATAATATATATAAATATATGAAAATTGATGGGTACTCAAACGAAAGGTCTTGATGAGTGTAACATCGAGATGAGCTTATATCTTTAAAAATGTCAATCGTTTACAAGATATTTGTTGAAATGCCCTGTACTTTTCTTAAATATTGACATTTTTAAAGATATAAGCTCATCCGATGTTACACTCATCAAGAGCGTTCGTTTAAGTACCCACATGCATTTTGATATATTTTTCATATATACATATATGTAATATATATAAATATATCAAAATTGATGTGGGTACTCAAACGAAAAGTCTTGATGAGTGTAACATTAGGATGAGCTTATATCTTTAAAAATGTCAATATTTTACAACATACAAGGTCATTTCTTAATCATGTATCTAGAGATAGAGCATTATCGAATGCAGCCTAAATACTTATCATCATAAATTGACTGTCGATGAAAATGAAATGAAACCTTGAAAAAGCACAAATTCAAATCAAGACCTTTGCAATGACACTAAATTTCACTAAAAAAACCGATTTTATCATATGACTATTCTGGACACTAAATTTTTCTTATTCTCTTAATAATATAGATTATTATATAGATCAAATTATTTATTAATTTTTATTAAAAAATTTAATAAAAAGAAAATTTATTTTTTAAATTTACAAAATAAAAATTTCAACTTTATAAGACATAAAACATATTTTTACTCTAAAATTATTAATAATTTTAAAAAATAAATTGATAATAATAATAAAAATTTCAGGTCAAATATAAAAAAAAAAAAATTGTACTGATAATAAATCACAAGAAATGTTTACATATAAACTTTCCTTATAAAAATCTTACACTTTTTCTTCAGAAAAACAAAAAAAAAAAAAAAAAAAAATACTTACCATAAGCACAAGCAATTACAAGCAACAATACAAAAGCTCTCATTTTTATTCAACTAATAAAATAGCGGAACAAAATATAGACACAAGATCGATAGACACAAGCGATAAAAGTTAACTGGATACCGATTTGCAAGATCGAGTCCTTATATACCGCGCTTCAATGTCGAGCCGTCGTCGGTCTTTGAGAGGGGAATCCAAGCATCTAAAGACCCTCATGTGCATCCAGCAATTACACACATCTATGTCTAGTCACATAAATAATTGTAATAAGTAATAGAAATCAATATAATATAAAATAACAAATAGCTTGAGTAATTGTTACATTTTATTGAAAAAAAAAAAATTATTTCTTCTTTTTCTCAAATATATTTATCCGTTTGTTTTATTTAATGTGCAATGTGTAATAAAATTTACTGTTGCAACGATATAATTGAACTTGAAGATTCTTAATGATAACAATCTAGAAAATCCCAGTGATATAACACAAGTTTCAAAGTAAAAACATTTAAATAAATTAAAAAAATAGTTGATTACATCCGTGTGGATTTTTTTTTGGTAAAAAGAATTTTATTTACTTGTAATAAATAAAATAAGTTAAATTCTTTTTTATAAATGCGACCTTTTAGATAAATTTATTATGAATCATTAAAATTAATTCTAATAATTTTATTTACTCACATTAAAAGATTTTATTTTTTTTTTTTTTTATTGACAAAAACAAAGAAATTGAATGATTAGACTTGACCAAAAAAATAATTAATTGTTTAATGATTCAATTAAATTGTTCTGGCTTATTCATTTTATTTGTGATTAATTTCTCGTTTTTTTTTTATTTTTTTTTTTTCTAAGAATTACATTTTTTTAAGGGGGATAATAGCCACTGTGAAATTAAAAAAAAAAAATTTTTTTTTTTTTTAATTCAAAGTTTATATATTAAAAAGTATGTAGAGTTTTATATGAAAATTTCGAATATTTTTCAAGTTATAGTCGATTTTATTACAGCAAAATGATTCGTAATTTTTCTTTCCGTATTCGTCTACTCAATAGCTATAGTTACACATATGAGATTTAGAAAATTTTGATTTTTAAGATTTTTTAGAGCTGTTTGAATCCAAAAAAAATGAGAAAAAAAAAACGAAAAATTTTTAATATGTCGCCATTTTTTTTTAAATCCAAATTTTCAAAATCCCCTACGTGGAACGATAACCATATGCATGCAAATTACAACGCAGTATGTTTTTAGATAATCCGTTTTTGAGTTAGAGATCTCACCGTGGTGGAGGAAATTTTTGGTGCTCCACAAAAATGCTTATGACTTTGTAACAACTAATATTTAAAAAAAAAAACTAGGAACTTTGCAGTCATTATGTGACTGCCGTGACTCGTGAACTATAAATGAATAATATTTTGCTTTTATTAGATAATGACTTTTGTTAATTTCCACTGTACTTTTTAATTATTGACGTTTTAAAGATATAAGCTCATCCCGATGTTACACTCATCAAGAGCTTTCATTTGAGTACCCACATGCATTTTTGATATATTTTTCATATATACATATATATAATATATAAAATATATGAAAAAATGATGTGGGTACTCAAATGAAAGATCTTGATGAGTGTAACATCGGGATGAGCTTATATCTTTAAAAATGTCAAGAGTTGACAAAATACAAGGCCATTTCTTAATTATTGATATTTTTTAAGATATAGGCTCATCCCGATGTTACACTCATCAAGAGCTTTCATTTGAGTACCCACATGCATTTTTGATATATTTTTCATATATACATATATATAATATATAAAATATATGAAAAAATGATGTGGGTACTCAAATGAAAGGTCTTGATGAGTGTAATATCGGAGTGAGCTTATATCTTTAAAAATGTCAATAGTTCACAAGATACAAGGCCATTTTTTAATTATTGATATTTTTGAAGATATAAGCTCATCCCGATGTTACACTCATCAAGACCTTTCAGTTGAGTACCCACATGCATTTTTGATATATTTTTCATATATACATATATATAATATATAAAATATATGAAAAAATGATGTGGGTACTCAAATGAAAGGTCTTGATGAGTGTAACATCGGGATGAGCTATATCTTTAAAAATGTCAAGAGTTGACAAAATACAAGGCCATTTCCTAATCATTGATATTTTTAAGATATAGGCTCATCCCGATGTTACACTCATCAAGAGCTTTCATTTGAGTACCCACATGCATTTTTGATATATTTTTCATATATACATATATATAATATATAAAATATATGAAAAAATGATGTGGGTACTCAAATGAAAGGACTTGATGAGTGTAATATCGGGATGAGCCTATATCTTAAAAAATATCAATAGTTCACAAGATACAAGGCCATTTTTTAATTATTGATATTTTTGAAGATATAAGCTCATCCCGATGTTACACTCATCAAGACCTTTCATTTGAGTACCCACATGCAATTTCATATATTTTTCATATATACATATATATAATGTATAAAATATATGAAAAAATGATGTGGGTACTCAAATGAAAGGTCTTGATGAGTGTAACATCGGAACGAGTTTATATCTTTAAAAATGCCAATAGTTCACGAGATACAAGGTCATTTCTTTATTATGTATCTAGAGATAAAATATTTTCGAATGCAGCCTGAATACTTATCATAAATTGACTATTGGTGAGAATGATATAAAACCATAAAAAAGTACAACTTCAGGTCAAGACTTTTCCAACGATACCAAATTTAACCATTAAAACAAAAATTTTGCTTATTCTCTTAATAATATAGATTTAGGAGAACGATCTTTAATATATACTTTATAAAACAAAAAACATGATCTCCAAATTCCTTTATTATCTCAGTCAAAAAATTCCCGAAAATCACCTATTTTTTCAATCCTCACAGTGGCTATCTCTCTTGATAAAAATTAAATTTTATTTAAATTGACACTCTGTGAATATCAAAAGTATTTTTATCTAAACCGGATTTTTGCACATAAAATCGCTTAGAAAAAATTTCTGAATCACGGACTAAATTTTTTTCAATAAAAACTTTGACAATTATGTTTGTTTATGGGGATATATTTTATAGTGTAATATTATATAAATAAAATATATGAAGATAAAAGAAACTTTCTAAAATTTTCGGGGGAATAAATTATGTGAGGTCATGGTTTTAAATGCAAGATTGACTATATTTTTAAAAATAAAATATTGCTTTTAAAATTATCAATTTTTATTGCTTTGTTTTATTCAAAAGAATTAATATACTTTATGTCAATTATCAAAAATTTAAGAATTATATTTTATAAGTAATTAATTTGATAATATTAAGAAAAAAAAATTGAATGATATTAAGAATTAAAAAATTAAATGATTAGCTAAAAAAAAAAAAAACTTCAAATTATTCAAAAACGAATCACTTTATTCAAATTTTAAAATAATGGACCAGAAGAATAATGAAAGTAAAATTTAAATCTTGTTGAAAGCTGCGATGTCGACGGACTGTACGTGATCCTCGAACTCCTGGATCATCTCAGTCAGAAGGTCGACAGACACTTTGTCGTCCTCTACTACACACATGATTTGGAGTTTGTTGATTCCATGGCAAACTGGGACCAATTTTGCTGCAAAAAAAAAATCAATTAGAAAATTGAAACTAAAAGAAAAATATATATTTTTATTTTTATACTAAAATCTGATTTTTGAAATTAAATTATTATAAAAAAAAAATAGAAAAATCTGGAAATTTTTTAATTAAATTACTTCAAAAAGTTTAAAAAATAAAAATTTTAATAAAAAAATATTGTGCGAAAATCTGACAATTTTTTTTCAATTAAATTGATTGAAAAAAAATTTAAGGAATAAAAGTTCAATAAAAAATGATACAAAAATCTGATAATTTTTGTAATTAAATTATTATAAAAATAAAAAAAAAAAAGCTGGCAATTTTTTTAATTAAATTACTTCAAAAGAAGTTTAACAAAAAAAAACATTGTGCAGCAATCGGACAATTTTTTTAATTAAATTATTTAATAAAAATATCTGACAATTTTTTTCAATTAAATTACTTTAAAAAAAAAAAAATTAATAAATAAATTCAATAAGAAAAAAATGATACAAAAATCTGATAATTTTTTCAATTAAATTATTATTATTAAAAAATAGAAAAATCTGATAATTTTTTCAATTAAATTACTTAAAAAAAAAATTTAATAAATAAATTCAATAAGAAAAAAATAATACAAGAATCTGATAATTTATAAAATTAAATTATTATTAAAAAAAAAAAAAAAATAGAAAAATCTGGCAATTTTTTAAGGAAGTTCGAGCGTAACTAATGAGTCAAAATAGTGTTAACATTTTTTTAAAATTTTAGTCTTCCCAATATTAGTCAAAATTCTTTATTTTAATTTAAAATAATTTAAACAATATAATAATTGATGATTTTTACTTATTTAATAAAGTAAAGTAATGAAATTACTTTGGTATTTATTACTTGCCGGAATAAATAAACAGATTTGGCAATAGCGCGCTTGATTATACTCATATCAGAGACGTGGATGAGTGTGTGAGTTAAACATTTCTCTCTCTGTAACTATATTTCTATCCTTTTCTTTTTTCTCAGCTGTTGACGCGATGTTGTCAAATCTTTATTCGAATAAATGGCTGACGATAAACGAGTTACAAACATAAAATTTGACTTTAAATATTTCAAAAATTATATCGGTAATGTATTATTATTAAATTGTTTTTATATTTTGGAATAATCCAAGTTTCTTGTGTATAGTTTTTTATCCGTTAAAGTTGGGAGGTTAATATTGAAAAAAATAATTAAAGGCTCGACAAAAGTTTGTCCGCCATAAGAGCCCGTGTATAAGGAGATAAAATATGTGATTTTTTAAATTTAATATCTAAGTAACTAAATGGTGAATCTTTTTTAAATTTTGGAATTAGATAAATGACATATTTATTTATACGTATATTTAATTTCAAAGGTCAAAGTTGGAAATTATTTTTTACATTAGATTCGCTCGAACTTCCTTAAATTAAATTATTTTAAAAAAATATGATAAAAATATCTAACAATTTTTTTCAGTTAAATTACTTTTAAAAAAAAATTAATAAATAAAGTCAATAAAAAAAATGATACAAAAATCTGATAATTTTTTAAATTGAATTATTATAAAAAAAAAAAAAATAAAAAAATCTGGCAATTATTAAAAAAAAATATGATACAAATATCTGATAATTTTTTTCAGTTAAATTACTTTAAAAAAAAAAAAATTAATAAATAAATTCAATAAAAAAAATGACACAAAAATCTGATAATTTTTTAAATTGAATTATTATAAGAAAAAAAATAAAAAAATCTGGCAATTATTTAAAAAAAATATGATAAAAATATCTGACAATTTTTTTCAGTTAAATTACTTTTAAAAAAAAAATTAATAAATAAATTCAATAAAAAAAATGATACAAAAATCTGATAATTTTTTAAATTGAATTATTATAAAAAAAAAAAAAATAAAAAAATCTGGCAATTATTTAAAAAAAATATGATACAAATATCTGACAATTTTTTTCAGTTAAATTACTTAAAAAAAAAAAATTAATAAATAAATTCAATAAAAAAAATGATACAAAAATCTGAAAATTTTTTAAATTGAATTATAAAAAAAAATATAAAAAAATCTGGCAATTATTTAAAAAAAATATGATAAAAATATTTGACAATATTTTAAATTAAATTATTATTAAAAAAATATTTTCAAATTATGTGTAAAAATTTCATCATAATTGATTAATTGCAGAAATTTCAAAATTATTTGCTGATATTAGTATAAAAAAAAAAGAAAAATACTTACAAGCTCCCCAAACAAGTCCATCCATAACAATAGCACGGACTTTTCCTTCAATCTCCTGCATGTTGGTCTCATCGTCCCATGGCTTGACATCAAGGACGATACTGGACTTGGCGATGAGGGCCGGTTTCTTCGATTTTTTCTCGGCGTAGGCCTTGACTCGCTCGGCCTTGATCCTCTCGGCCTCGGCATCTTCTTCATCATCGGACCCGAAGAGATCGATGTCGTCATCGTCGTCAGCGGGCTTGGCGGCAGCTGGTGCGGAGCCTGATGAAGCAACACCCAAGCTGCTGGGGATTTTCTTGGCGCCTGGCAACTTAGCCAGCTCGTGGGAGCT